>NW_024467499.1:0-8556 GCF_001625195.1 Drechmeria coniospora
GAAGATGCTCGTCAACCTCGCCGGCGCCCAAGACGTCGAGGCCGGCGACGGCACCACCTCGGTCGTCGTCATCTGCGGAAGCTTGCTCGGCGCCGCCGACCGGCTGCTGTCCAAAGGCATCCACCCTTCCGTCATCTCCGAGGCTTCCAGAGAGAGCAGCCGGCGCGGCGGTGGAGGTGCTGCACGACATGTCCCAGCCCATCCCTCAGCGACACCGCTTCCCTCCTGCAAGCGGCCAACACGTCGCTGTCGTCCAAGATTGTGTCGCAGTACTCGAACCTCCTCGGGCCCATGGCCGTCAACTCGGTTACCAAGACGATCGACATCAAGACGGCGGATAACGTGGACCTGAACAACATTCGAATCATCAAAAGGTGGGGGGAACCATCGAGGACAGCGAGCTCGTCGACGGCCTCGTCCTCAACCAGCCTGTGCTGAAGAACGCCGGCGGACCGGCGCGGATGGAGAAGGCGCGCATCGGACTGATCCAGTTCCAGCTGAGCCCGCCCAAGCCGGATGTGAGTTGACGGATGCCGATTCCCTTGCGGCCGCGCGCCGGAAATGAGCCCAGACCCCGCCCCCGTGCTGACTCACCGACTCGCTCGGCGGCAGATGGAGAACACGATTCAGGTCAACGACTATAGGCAAATGGACAAGATCGTCAAGGAGGAGCGCCTCTACCTGCTGAACATGGCCAAGAAGATCAAGAAGGCCAAGTGCAACGTGCTGCTGATCCAGAAGTCGATCCTCCGCGACGCCGTCAACGACCTCTCCTCCACTTCCTCGCCAAGCTCGGCATCCTCGCCATCAAGGACATTGAGCGGGACGAGGTCGAGTTCATCTGCAAGTCGACGGGATGCAAGCCATCGCCGACATCGAATCCTTCACCGAGGACAAGCTCGGCTCGCCGACCTCGTCGAGGAGGTGCAGTCGTCGGGCGCGCGCATGGTCAAGGTGACGGGCGCCAAGGCGACGGGCAAGACCGTCTCCGTCGTCGTCCGCGGCGCCAACTCTCTCATCCTCGAGGAGGCGGAGCGCAGCTTGCACGACGCGCTCTGCGTCATGCGCTGCTCGTGAAGAAGAAGGGCTCATCGCCGGCGGCGGCGCGGCCGAGATCGAGATCGCGGCTCAGCTGTCGAAGCAGGCGCGTGGCCTGACGGGCACCGAGGCCATCTGCTGGAAGGCTTTGCGACGCCATGGAGGTGATCCCGA
The DNA here is from genome assembly GCF_001625195.1 of Drechmeria coniospora. NCBI lineage: Eukaryota > Fungi > Ascomycota > Sordariomycetes > Hypocreales > Ophiocordycipitaceae > Drechmeria > Drechmeria coniospora. Next base: position 1,213 of record NW_024467499.1, read on the forward strand.
CGACGCTGGCCGAGAACGCGGGCTTGACAGCATCAAGGTGGTGACGGACCTGAGGCACCGGCACGAGATGGGCGAGAAGAATGCGGGCGTGAGCATCAAGTCGGGTGGCGTCAACACGAACATTTCGAAGGAGAACGTGCTGCAGCCGCTGCTGGTGAGTACGAGCGCCATTGAGCTGGCGCGGAGACGGTGAAGATGATTCTGAGGATAGATGACATTGCCTTGACGAGATGAAAAGGACGAGCGCGTGCCGGCGGTCTGGGCATCGGGCGTCGGAGGAGGTCGATGGTCGATGTCGATGTACATTGCGATGGCGGCGCAAGGACGACTACCTAGAACGAACCTACCGAGCACTGCCCACCCAGTTCACACCCCCTGCTGCTAGATATTACCAGTCAAGCACTAGGTAGTGTCTGCGACCGCATCCTAGCACTTGCTCGGTGCGATGTGAGATGGCCGTGGCCGACGTGGCCATGAACGAGCTCGCAGCCTGCTCGAGTGGGCACGTACGCATGAATGATACACTCTTGCGTATGGGAGAGAGTTTCTACACGAGCCACCCACATGGCCAGCACCGGGGACAAGCACAAGTAAGGTATCCAGGACGTCAGTGCTCTGCAGCTGGGCACGGATTTCGCCGGAAGGAAAGGACACGTGAGCGGCTTGATCTCGACGTGTCGTGGCTTGCTTGAACCTTGTGCGCTTCAGACTTCCCGAGCAGCGGAAGAGATGGCAAACGGCGAACAGTAGGCTAGGCGTTCGCACAGTCGCCCAGGCCGTAGCACTAGGCCTGGTCCATTCCACCTTGTGCCATTCATCTTTCCGCGCAGGCGACGTGCAACACTATTGACGTGACTCCGCCATGCGTGCCTGCTAGGCTGCCATGTAAGTATCTGGGGGCAGACTTGGTAGAAGAATGGAACCATTATAGGAACCAATCCTAACAGCGCCGTTGCTTGTAGTTGCGTCATATCGATATCGACAAGCCTGGCTTTTTGCAGCACGCAGGATGAAGAGCGTCCAGCGTCGAAATGAATGACGGCTCGTTGTGGTGTGGTTGTTGGGCGAACGGTACGAATTATTGGGCGAACGCTCCGGCCTCGGAGGGGCAATTCAGAGACCGACCGGTCATCTGTTGTCCGGTGGGTAGTCGGTATCAGATGGCAACCAGTAAGAAAACGATGAGTGAAGGCAGAACAGCCGGCAGAGAGGCAGACAGAGAGGCAGGCAGAAAGGAAGATGGAAAGCAAGGCGGAGGGCAAGACGGAAAGCATGACGGAAAGCAAGGTTTTCCCGGCTCCGGACATGTTGCAAAGCAGCTTCACAAAAAGTGGCAGAACCTCGCCGCTAGGCTTTTCCTGCTCGAGTCGAGCGACTTGACCGTGGTCCAATATTGGAATCTGACAAGGAATATGCAGATGCAGTTTCCCGTCTGCGCCCTCGAGACTGCCCAGAGGCGCAGAGCCTCCGAGGGCGAGTTCGACCAGCTCGCCCTCAAGGTCAGCAGGGACCTCAACATCGTCAAAGAAACCATCATGACGCGAACCGATGGCCATGAGGCGGATGCGATCCGTGCTGGCGAGAAAGAGTCTGTCGATTGGCTGGTCGACGGCGTTGAACTGGCGACCGTTAATGGCGAATTGCCACGGGCCGGATAGGATGTAGACGACTGAGTCGGGAGGGAAACCGAACTGGATGGAGGTGAAACCGATGGTCGGATGACGTCTCCCTCTTCCTGACCAAGTCCTGCCCTGTCGTGCCTTCTGGGATGTCGAGAGGAGTTGGCCAGCATGCTTCCGAATGTGGCCTGAAGCAGTTAGCAAGCAGATGTTGGATATTTTCCGTGCATGTTAGACGACGCCTCGCAACAGACTCGGCGCCCCTGATGGGCAAGATGAATAAAGTTGAGGGTATCTATATTTTATACATTGCCTTCCCGAATCCCCCGTTTTCCGTCCATCGCCTTGTATCGTAGGTAAAGCAGCACTCGTAGTGTACACAGCGCTCGTCGCTCGGAGGAGCTCGCTGATCCATTATTTTCTCCGCCATGTTTTCTCCGCCCAGCATGTTGTCATGTGGCCATATGCTTTCTTATACCTTGAACCCGTAGCTCAGCATGCACGTCTTGTACTTGTCGACGAGCGACTGGCAGTCGGCGGCAGGGTCGCTGGCGTTGGAGAAGAGCATGCACTCGTCACGCTTCGACTTCTCGTCCTTGCACACGCAGCAGGGCTGTTTCGGCCGCCGTTAGCACGCCGCGGGAGGCCTGGCGCATCAACCCTGCTCGGCGCCACTCACCTTGGCTTCGACGAGGCTTCTGTGGAGGAGGCCGTCGTCGCGATGACCTGGGCTGGCGCTGCGCGGTTTTCCGTCAGCGGTTGCACGATGGCGCCTTTCTGGGACGGGACGGCGGCATTCTCGTCATGGACATACCGATGGGAACTGCTTTGGAATCCATCCTGCTCTGCGGCTGTCCAGCGGGTGGTTGGATTGTCGAAGGGATGACGTCCCGTTTCGGTTTGCTCGTTTTTTCCCACCTCTTGGTGTAGGTGACGTCGTACTGGTAGGGATGGAGATGGCTGATGGAACTTGGGTGGGAGAGCATTTCTCAGCAGCCTAGGCCAGTCACGGACACTGAGAAGCTAAGACGTAGACACCAAGTTCTGGTAAGTACAAGTACGGAGTGTATTACTGTACAGTAAGTACGGAGTACGGACCTTGGACCCTATTTTTAACCCCATTACAGTACGGAGTACGGAGTAATTAATAGCATAACACAAAATCAGGTACGGAGTACGAAGTAAGTATTACTCCGTACAGTAATGGTACAAGACTTGTAAACCTACTCCGTACAACGGGCAATTGTTATTAGCTAATATCTACATGTATGGAGTACGGAGTATTACAATACATATACTCTGTGTGGAGCACTCCGTCCTACGCACAGTTCAACGACTTACAGTACAGCACTTGTACTGAAGTGTATCAGTATCTGTACAGTACACTTGTACTTACGATCGTTACTCCAAGTATGGAATGGACTGCCTGCTGCTGCCTCGCCATTTTCATTACATGGCCTCTAAATACTGCGTAGCCTCGTCGATTCGAAAAAGGCCACACTTTTATCTCCCTAACAACCTGATGATCCAAATGATTGTTGTCTACCACATCCCAACCAAGTCAAGATATTCTTTTTTCCCTAGTGTTTTCTCTTCTATCTATCGGTAGCGTGACACAGCAATCCTCTATCAACGGCTTCCAGTCAACGCACCAAGCACATACAGTTTAGGGTATAGAAATCGTAGACCGATTGCCTTCCAATATTGAGTATTCGTTCGATCCCAGATATTTTATTGCAAGTTGTACCAAGCCTCTGTTACTGTACTATGTCTCCGATAGATGGCTTGTAGACTATTGTCGCATGGTAGGGTTGGTGCTACTGTAATGGTGGAAGCTTCTAGAGGAAATGAACTGGTTGTAGGTAATGGGCTGGCCGCCATCCGATTGCGTGTGCAGACACCCAGGACAATAATCATTGCTTACCAAGACTGGCTATGGAGCCTTTCTGATCATATGCGGCGCAAGGCCCGCCGGAATACAGCATGCAAAGCCCGTCGCGAGGGCTCTGCAGCATAGCTCCGGGTGCCACGCGAGTCGCCAACCGCCGCTGGGATTGACGGAGTGGCCATGGCGGGCGCAAACGAATGCGGTTGGTTCGCACATGGTAATGAAGGCGAGTGGCGGACGAGGCATTCGTTTTGCCCATTGCCCTGTCTATCCTCCGATCCCGGGTTCAGACTCGCGAATCACCACGGCCGAGTGGAAGCCCAAAAGGTCCCGAGCGCTCAGGGCGTGCGGGACAATGAAATGTACGCATTTGCGTCATAAAACGTATCAGAAAGGGTCTGCATTTCTCTGGAGACGGACGATGCATTCAGCCTGTTGCTCGTTGGGGTTGGCATGCCTGGTACACGTGTACTGACAGTACGGAGCATTGCCGTGTACCTCTATCCTACTAATATCGGATAACAGTGCTAACGGGAGCACGTACGAAGCATGTACATACTGTGCATACCTAATGCAAGTACTGTACGGAGTACCCGGAATGGGTTATTATTCGTTCACTACGGAGTACGGATTGCTTTTACGGTTTACCACTTGCTGCAGGCACATACTGACATGTAGAAACCAACTTACTAAGGTTGGCGGTTGTTCACGTTCCGGGTACCGAGTCCGCAGGCATCCACTGCTGGCGTGCTGTACTTGGAGGCACCCGTCCAGGAGGCTAGTGCTTCCAAGCTCTCCTTCCCATATTCATGTCGGGAGTCGGCATCTGGCCGTTCCGAGTCCGCCTCCTGATGAGTCAGGACGTGGACGCTGAAAGAACCAGGTCGAACGAGACTCCTTCCTCACCGCTTCTCTCCCGCTTCTCGCTTCTTCTCCCTCATACTACACCACAACTACGAGTAATAGCCCATGACGTGTACCGAAGCAGTCGGTATTGTTTCGAACATCTCCGTCCTCCGTTCGGCACATGAAAATGTACATGTGCTTGCGTATGCTTACTTGCAGATAGGCCTGTCTGAGCCACGCAGGCCCCCACTGATCGAGGCAGCGGCCGACTCGTCACCACACCATCTCCCCGCCATTCATCCTCCAGCCGATTGCTGGTCCGGCTTCGAGTCCAGTGGCACGCATGCTTGAAACCCAAAGTCTCGCCTCCGCCTTGACATCCATGCATCCATACCCTAGCCTGCGCTTGCGGCCGGGTTGCTTACGAGAAACGGCTGAGCAACGGGGTCCAAATCCGCTTCCCGCTGTAAGTCGTGTGCAAGTGTCGTTATGCCATGGTGGTGGCGAATGACGGCCGCGTGGCGACGCGAGGCCTAGCTGATGCCTCGCCGAACCAGAACCCTAACGAGAACTAGCATGTGGGTGCTTCCGTCTCGTCCGTCGGGAGAGTTTGCCGTTGCTGTTGCCTGGAGGCCGTCTAGCGTCTAGTGCGTTGACGCGTTGCCATGCACGGCCAGGCAGGCAGGCAACAAGTCGTTACGTCTTGATTCTACTCCTCTGGTCGCCCAACGTCTTTATAAATCTTCTTCTGCCTTTCTCTTTGTTCCTCGTCCTGTCTGGACAATCGCTCGACGGTGATTGTCCATCTTCCATCTTCCATCTTCCATCTTCCATCGTCTTCAATCATCCGCCTTCCATCCTCTCCACCTCGCAAGACATTCAACACTCAGTTCACTTGACCATCATCAACATGGCTTCGCAAGACCAAAACCGGCCTTCGATGCCCCACTGGGACTCTGTCCCGATGCCGTTCCGTGAACGCGGCGATGGCAACACGGGCAGCACGGGCAGCACTGGCACGGCTGATCATGCCACTCCCCATGCCACTCCCCATGCCGCTCCCCATGCCGCTCCGCACTCCGTCGACAGCCCCTTTGGATTCCCACCATTTGGTCCCTGGTTTCAACCTCACCTGTATGGCCAACATCCACCTCCACCACCACCTCGAGGCTGGGACCAATGGCGTCGGCATGACTTCGACGGCCATCATGGCCATGGGCAGCACCATGACTCTGGCGGCAAAAAAGCCGAGGCCGATTTGTACGTGGACGAAAAGGGCAAGGAAAAGGCCTCCACGCGAGCGAGGAACGAAGCCGTTCCCGATCCGGCCGAGATGACGCCCGACGAGGACGATGGTTCCGCGCCCCTGCTGACGGCCCTACCTGCGCTTCCGCCGACGGTCGTCGCCGTCGCGGTCACGGTCGCTGCCGTGGAGGCATGCACCGAGGCGGCTGGTCGCATCGCGGACGCCATGCCGGCCCCCCTTTGACTTTCCCACCCTCATGCGTGGTGCCATGGACAGCCCTTTTTCCGCTGCCTCCAGGACCAAGCCCAGCGCTTCGCCAGCGGCGTCAATTTCGACGCCGCAGACGGCAGCAGCAGCTTCACGCCCTCGATTGACGTCTTCAATACCAAGGACGCCTACGTCCTCCACGTCGCTCTACCTGGCGCCCGGAAGGAAGACATTGGCCTGACGTGGGACTCCGACAACGGCACCCTCAATGTCGCCGGTGTCGTCCATCGTCCCGGCGACGAGCATTTCATTCAGACGCTGTCCGTGGCCGAGCGTCGCGTCGGCATGTTCGACCGTCACATTGATCTGCCTCCAGCCGGGGCCGGTGAGAAGGAAGAAATCGACGCTCCGGCATCACGGCCAAGATGGAGGACGGCATCCTCGTCGTTGTCGTGCCCAAGGCCGAGAAGGAGTGGACTCAGGTCCACAAAGTGGAGATTGCATAGCTGTCATCGTAGCAGGTCTCCGTCATGGCGCGCGGCGAGAGGCTGACATCTGATTTGTTGAGCTTGCTTCCCATGAGTACGTAGTGCAAATGTAATAACCAGAGAGAATTGCGAGAACATGTACAGAGCTCATCACCGACCATGTGACTGATATCAGTGCCCGTGGGCCGCTCTCGCCACGGCCGTGCGTGGGAGTCAATGCCAATCTACTATGGCTGATCCCATCAAGCCGAGCGTGTTTTTTCGTACTCCAAACGGTAGAGCTCCGCGAGCCCCTTGACGGCGGTCCAGAAGCCAATGGTATACAAGGCCATGGTACACAAGAGTCGAGAGCAAGCAGAACTCAAGGCAAAGCGCAGCAGCGCACCATCAGGACATGCAAACAAGGATGGAAGCGGGTGGTGATTGATGTTTAGAGACTACCATCTACCGACGAAGAGGGAGGGGACGTTGAACCAGGGAAAGTGGAAAAGTGAACAAGCAATCGCGCTAAACCTATGCCATGGGTATATGCTAGAATGATACAGTCGGAATGGAGTGTAATACTGGTCCAAGAACCTTCAGTATGGGGAAAGGGGGGGGAGGGTGGGAGTATTGATAAAGACAGGTAGCAACAAAGGTGCACGGTAAACTACAAACGTCAATCCCAATATAGGCTCGAACATTCTTCCCAAAAAAAAGCCGATAGAAAAGAAATGGAAGAAAAGGAAGAGAACAGAAGAGACAAGCAGAGGCGAGAAGCCAAGGGTGAGTGCTTCGACATTGGCCCCCGTACGAGAGGGAAGCGGCCGTTTCATTTGTTCATGTCGCTGACAATCTCCTCCCGTACGTGGCGGCACCAAGTCAGGAGGGCAGCCTCGAAATCTTGCCAGACCTCGGGTCCGTTGTCGTAGACGATGCCCAGGGCGTCCACCTTGAGCAGGACCTCGAAGCGGAGCTCGGCGGCCTTGACCCAGTAGCGCAAATTATCCGCGCACCTGTAGGGCTTTTGCGTGTCGGTGTGGTAGGTAGGGATGGTGCCGAATCGTCTCC